>NW_007361025.1:11312-13482 GCF_000149035.1 Colletotrichum graminicola M1.001 | reverse complement strand
GTATGCTATATATAACTTTTTTATACTTTAGGAAGCTAAAGTAGATAATATTACTAGTAAGTATAAATTTCTTATTATTAGTAGTAAGTTATATAGTACTACTTTTATTAGTAAGTGTAATAATAAAACTAAGTTATAATATAAAATTATAGTTATTTATAAATAAGCTATTAATAAATATAAAAAGCTTTATAGTTATAAGGTTAATTAGCTAAAAAAGCAGGCTATAGTTAAGGTAACTTATTTACTACTTAATTTAGTAGTTAAGAGCCTTAATCTCCTCCTCTATAGGCTCTTAGTGTTATATAGTAACTAAATAGTTAAAGTAAGCCTTAGGTTAGCAGATTAACGTAATATACACCTTATAGGCCTTTTACTAGATAAAATCTTACTTAGTAGTAAGTAAATTTATATTAATAAGCTAAAGCTTCTTACCTTAATCTTTTTAGTAAAAATTTATTTTACTATTATAGCTAAAGGAAAGTATACTACTATTAAAGGTAATAAAATTATTAATAGTTAATAGTTACTTAGGCTTTATAGTAAAGGTTACCTTCTTAAGCTTTTTCTCCTTATAGGTAGAGAATCTATTATTTATAAGGCTAATTATATTATCTATTTATATACTAATAAGGCTAAAATCCTTATTATTAGCTAATAAAATAAGTAGGTAGGGGTTAAAGGTTAATAAATCTATTTAGAGATTCTCTTTATAGTAGTAGTTATATATAGCCTACTAGTAGGTGCCTGCCTTAGTAATACTATAAAGCGGCTTTATTACCTTTATAATAAAGTTACTAAGGTAAAAATAGTAAATTTATATAAGAAGTCTTATAAGAATAATATAGTTAAGTAGTATTATAGATTAGGTATATACCTAGGTAATATTACGTAACTAGAGGTAAAATCCTTATTATAAAAGTAAAGGAGTAAGGATAAGGATTAATTACTAGGCTATTTATTAGATTATAGGTAACTATATAAGAATTATCTTCTTACTATTATTAGTATAACCTTAGATAACTAACTATAATTTCTTATATAGTTACTTATTTTTCCTTTTAACCTTATATACTATTTATAACTTAAAGATCTATATATTACTATACGTTTTCTTATTAAATATAGTAATATAAAATACACTATAGTTAATAAGGGCTTTTACCTCTACCTTATTAGATTCTTTAAAGGGCTTACTAGGCGTAGTAATAATACCTTTTTTATATAGCTTAATAATAAGTGCGTAGTTAGCTTCTTCCTTTATAGTAAGGTATATATTAGAAACGTTAATAGCAGGGTGTATTTTATAAAAAAACATAGTAATTAGGTTCTTTTATAGGCAGCTACAGCCTTACTATAGGGGTAGCCTATTATTAATAATAATAGTATTATATACTCCCTCTATAGATTTACTAAGTGCTTATAGATTATTTTATACTTATATAGGCTTATTATTTCTTTTAGCTAGTATAAGCAGTAGCGCTAGTTAGCCTTCTTTTTATACTATATAATATAGTTTTACTATAGTAATATAAAAATTATATAGGCTGTAAGGTAATTTAATAGTATAAGTAGTACTATTATTTATAAGTAAGTAAAAAAGACCTTACTAGCTGTCTTTTTCTTACTATATATAGATAAGTAATTAAAGCAGTAAGGCTATAGTGCCTATTATATTTAGGCTATTATATATTACTAGTATATTACGTACCTATCTTTTAGTGTAGATTTACTACACTATATTTATAGCCTTTTTTACTACTTTAGCGCGCTATATAGTAAAAGAGGTAGGTAGTAAATCCTTTATAATATAGGGGTATACACTAAAAACAAGCAGGGTTAGCATAAGGGCTATTAGGGGCTAGGGGGATTTATTTAATTATTATAATATTAACTATTACCTAGATATTAGCAGTATAAAATTAACGCTAAACAGCTAGAATAACTACAGCTAATTTGCTATAGATCTACTAGATTTATAGGGGATATTATGCAGTAGGATTTACTATATAATCCTTATAATAGTTTTTTTTTCTTTTACATATAATTTTAGAACTAGTATTTACCCCTATTATTTATTACTGCCTATAATACATATAGTTAACTATATACTAACCTAGTAAACTATACTAATAGTAGTTAACTTTACTATACTACTACTAAAAATACT
>NW_007361025.1:0-10589 GCF_000149035.1 Colletotrichum graminicola M1.001 | reverse complement strand
ATATAAAAAACGCAGTAGATTTATAGTTTTTACTATCTAATAAGTAGATTTCTTTATTATTACTTACTTCTTTAAGATAAAGCGGCTTATTACCCTTATAGTTAATTAGAAAGTAACTAAAAGTAGTCTTTAAGGCTGTTACGTAGTAGGTGTTTTTATACCTAGTAAAAGAGGCTTATTACTTCTCCTTTATATGTTTAGTTAACTAACAGCCTAATTTATTATAAATAAAGCACTTTCTAGATAGATTACTATTATATAGTGCTTTACTACTGTAAATAGGCTGGGGCGCTAGGCCGCTAGTGAAGGAGAAAAGGAAAAAGAAGGAAAAAGATATAAAAACCACACCTACCTATAACAACGTTATAGTAAAATAAGAATTATACTAAAAGATAGCCCTAACGATTCTTAGATCTAATCTAAAGAGATAACTTTAAATAGACAGAGTGCTAGGAGGTAATTACTAAAAAGGTACTTTCTCTAAAGGCAATAAGAACAATAGGTATAGTAATAACTATATTAATAATAGTAATACTATAGTATAGTTCCCCCTTGCTTTATACGTCTAATAATTACAGCTTATAACCCCTAAGTAAGTTATTACGTGCTTATAACTGCTAGCTAAACCCCTAATCCTAATTATAATTATCCCTATTAGACCTAGCTATTAACTATAAAGATAGGTCTAATCCTTATAGTAACAGCTAGTAGTTAAAAGAAAAAAAGTATAAATAAAGGAAATAATAAAAAAGCCTATTTAATTAACCTATTCTTAGATCTAATCTATTTATTATTTATTACTTATAATAACGTAATTACTGCTATAGAGGCTTAGGTCTAGTTAGTTAAGAAGCTTTGTTACGTAATCTGTATTGCTCTGTTATTCTTTTAGTCCTATTAGTAACCTTATTTACCTTGTCCTATTTAAGGCCCTAATACAGTCTAAACTAACCTTCCTAAGAAGGGGGATAACTAAAGTTATAATAGTAGACGTAGCTTAGAGTATTTACCTCTAGCTATTTCTAGCGATTAATTCTTAGATCTATAAAGGATTTATAAAGACAGTCCTATATATTTAACAGGCGCTAAATAGGAAAGTACTTTAGTTAAGAAGGAATAACCTCTTCTTAGGAGTTATTACTATTATTACCTTATTAGTTAATTATAATACTAACTATCTATTAAAGAGTTTTATCTTTAAGCAAACCTTTAGGTAGAGGTAATAAAGGTAAATTATTATTATTATTATTATCTATACCTTAGGTCTATAAATTACTAGTAGTATTAGGGCTAGATAATTATAATAGACAACTAGGAAAGATAAGGTTATTTAAAAAGTTATTATAGGACCGCTTTACCTCGCGCAAAGGAGAGTTACTATAAACGCCTAGGGAAATAACAAAGTCAGCTATAATAGCTAATATTAGTCGCTATATAAGTAGAGCAAGCCCCTTTTTCTTCTGTCCTTAGGATTATTCTTAAATATTCTTTTTTCCTATTACACTAAATTTAGGAGAAAGAACGCTAAGTTAAAAGAAGTATTAGATCTATTTAGTAACGTAGGCACTATAAGTGTAATTATTAGGTTATTAAACAGTGTTAGTAATATAGGCAGAAGATCTAATAATAGAAAGAAGCTTAACTAGGGCTCCTAGGTGATTATACTATATTATTAGACTATAAATTACGTCTATAAATCTGTTATCTAATTTATTACTCTAAGAAGAATTAGTATAGAAGACTTAGCTATTAATCTAGTTAACTACTAAGGTAACCTAATAAAGATTATTATAGTTAAGTAAGAAGATTAATATATTAGAATTTATAATTTACTATTAGTAAGAGAAAACCACGTTAATAGTGTCTTTTGTGACTAGGTGGCTTATAGCCTATCCTAACCTAAAAGGAGGTATATAGAAGTTAAGCCTAGATCTAAGGAGCGCATAATTAATAAGAGCTATAACTTTATTACTAGTAAGGTTTTCCTAGCGTTATAATAATCCTATAGCGTTATATAGACTTAAAGCGTAGTCTACCCTGCTATAGTAAAGGTTTTAAGTGCCTTTTTTAAAGAATTATCTATTACTACTAAATTATTAAACTATATATACTTGAGATATAAAGGTGTAGCTATTACTAGAAGACGTATACTATTCTATAGCTAGTAGTAGCTTTTATTAAAGCGCGTAATTAGTAGTAATAACCTTGTTTTTAATTAATTACTCTGTTATGTGTGTAACTATTCCTATAGCCTACGGCTATTGCTAATTAGCTGCCTATTAAGAGGCAAAATGCACAGATTATAATTTTTCCTTTGTTTTAGGTAGGGAAATCTATCTAGAAAATAACTAGCGTATTTGCTGTTAATTGCCCTATATTTATTTAGGCATTTATAGCTGTATTACCTACTTTAACACGCCCTCTTAGATTAAAGCTATTTATAGCGCTTAATCTAGCCTTTAATTAACGATTTTGTAATTATAATTATTATATAGTAATTAGCTATCTATTATAACAGTCGCTACAACTATAAATTACCTCTATCTACCTATTTAGTTACCTAGGTAACTAACTAAAACTAAAGTGTATATAGTTAAGTGGTATTACTATTAAATAGTAAGGATTATAATAGTTAATTAATTAATTATATATTATGTTATATATATCTCTAGTGAAATCCTATAGGAATAAGGAAATCCCCTTTATTTCTTAGTTAGGAAATCCTAGAGAAATCCTAGCTATATAATTAGTAAAATCACCCTAAAAGTAGGGCTATTTTACTGCCTATTCCCTAACGATTTACTATAAGGCAACTATGTATTTACTAGTTATTTTACGTGTAGTTCTACTATATTTAATAATTACCTACTACTTAATAATATAATATAAGATAGTAACTTATATTAGAGCTCTAGGGTTTAATCCTAGGTAGAGGTAAAAAGACTTAACTATAGTAACGTCTATAAAGCCTACTAACCCTTATAATTAGTTAGTTATTAGATTATCTGCCTAGAGCTATAGATAGCGTAAAATATAGTAACTTACTTAGAGCTATAATAGCATAAAATATAGTAAAGGTAGGTGTTAATTTACCTAGTAAGCTAATCCCTCTATTCTATTAAATATAGATTACTAGGTGTAAGGTTTAGTTACCTTAAAATTAATATTCTCCTTAAACATATCTACTAATATAGCTAGTCCCCTAGTAGATAGAGTTTTACTAATTTTAATTAAGGTATTTAACCTTTTTTAGTTAGCCTTTTAATAAATCTATAGCCCTAATTAAGGTAAATCTAACTATGTAATTTCTAACTAGAGAATCCCTTTTATTATTAAGATATAGTAGTTTAAAGTTTTTAGTATTTACTTATAGTATTCTTAACGATATTATAGGGGAAAGTGGCCCCACTTATCTAGTAAATACAGCCTTACGTAATAACTATCCTAGTTATAACTATACCTACTAGATCCTATTCCTCTATTATGCCTAGCCGCCTGCAGTATTGTTAATTACCTTATTAATTACTCTATTAATTACCTTTTATTAATTACTTCTTTATTATATAATTTAGCTTTATAATTTGCTTATATCTATACACTTTAGTTATATAATCCTAATTATTAAATAAATAATTACTACTTTTACTATAGTAAGGCCTTTATTAATCTATCTGCTATTAACTTAGCTAATAGCATATAGATAACGTTAATTTGCCTATTAGTAATTTCCTACTGCAGCTAGTAATAGTAAATATTAACGTACTATAGTTACGTCTGTAATTAAATAAGCTCCTTTATAACTAATCTAATTATCTACTAATTATTATATGAAATTATAATAGGTATAGCTGTTATTAATTAATTACTGCCTGTTAGCTTCTTTATTAATTAATCTGTAAATATTAACTCCTTTACGGCCTATAAAAGCGTAAGAAGCTCTGCCTCTATAGTTAACGTAGTGACTATCTACTACTTATTTACTCTCTATCTAATAAGGCTACTAAATAGCTTAATTATATAAGCCTATAAGCTTTTATAATTAATTAAGTTATTAGTAAAGCTTATATTAGAGGTAATAATTATCTTTTTACTAGATCTAAATTAAAGGTAAAGTCCTTTTATATAGTAAAGGTATTATAGTATATAATTTACTACCCTCTAATATATAACTAATAGGTTCTAATTAAATTACGCTAACTAGCTAGTAGTAAATATAACGTCTAGCCTTATTATTACTACTATATATAGGATTAAACTAACTTTATGTTAGTAATTAGTAATCTTAAAGGTTATAGCAGTCTACTTTAAAGGCAGTAGCTCTTTATTACCTATTAGCGTATAGCCTAGTAGTAGCTAGACATTATTATTAATTAACTTTAAGATCTTATTAATATATATTACCTATAAAAGCTATATTTTATATTACTTATAGTTATAAATTACCTCTATACTAAGAAACTATTATATCTTATTACTGCCTTCTAAGTAATACCTCTCTTTTATCCCTTTTATTACTTTATTAGCCTTACTTTAGGCAGACTTTAGGAAAGTAAAGACGTAATTATTAACGTAAAAGAAGAAGGTAATAGCGCCCTTTTGCTAGCAGCACGGCTTACTAGTAACTAGCGTAAATCTAAGGTTGTAGAGTCCCTTCTTAAGGTGCCTTTACTATAGTAGTAGTAATTATCTTAGACTATATAAGGCTTTTAGTAGCTTAATAATTCTCTTATTATTATAATTTAGATGCCCTAGTAGTAATTATATAAACACTATTTTATTTATATTAGCGTATATAAATATATTTACTATATTAAATTAGATTAGCTTTAGATTAAACTTAGCTATAATTACTATTAATAATCTAAATAATAATCCTACTAACGTTATAGCGTAAGTATTATAAATTACGTCCTTTACTTACTAATTACCTTAAATTATAAGCCTTACTTTATACTTAATAAGGTATCTATATTTATTTAGCTTATATATATATACCTATTAGTAATTAAGTATCTAATTATTACTAGCCTCCTTAATACTAACTTTATACTAGCTGCCTATTACTTTATAGCTTTATAAGTAATCTTTTTTAGCCTTATAAAAGTTATCTATAAATAGGTAATTTTATAGATTAGTATATATATTAGGCAGACTAAGTAAATCCTTTATATAGATCTTACGCTTTACTAAATTAGTCCTATAAGGGCTTCCCTACTATATTATCTCTGCCTTATCTTT
Organism: Colletotrichum graminicola M1.001; assembly: GCF_000149035.1. Taxonomy (NCBI): domain Eukaryota; kingdom Fungi; phylum Ascomycota; class Sordariomycetes; order Glomerellales; family Glomerellaceae; genus Colletotrichum; species Colletotrichum graminicola. Next base: position 5,351 of record NW_007361025.1, on the reverse strand, counting down.
AGAGCCTTTAGAGGTTACCTCTTCTACTAATTAACCCTTTTGCCTAGTAATTTAAGGGGGCTAGCCTGTAAATTTATTAGGCAGATTAATCTGCCTTAAGGATATCTTTATGTTATTTTAACGTTAAAGTGTGCTAGCTATAAAGGCAGCTTACTATACCTCTTATAGGAATATCCTTCTTTAGATAATATAGTTAGTATAACAAATCTTATTACTTTTGCCTTCTTGTCCTCTTATGTTAAGAGCGTTATTTAATTATATAAAGAATAGTAATTATAGTAAATCTAGTAAAGTAATTAATATAAAGTATAACTTTATGTATTTATAAGTATTTATATCTTTAGTTATAAGGAAATTTACTAGCTAATTCTTAGCCTTATTAATAGTAAGATCTATAGCTTCTTTACTATTAGTAATATCTTTATAACTTTACCTAGTTACTTTTATAATCTATTTATTAATAGTAGCCTTATTAGTATTACTTAGCTTATTAACCTATTTATCTATTTTGCCTAAGAAATAACTATTTTTATTAAAGATTACGTTACATATAGTAACTACTTTATTCTTTAGTAGTATATATATATAGTATTAGTTAGTAGATATATATCTAATAAGGTAGCTAATATATACTTTTACTTTAAATTATTATAATTAGTTATAGTTAAGTTATACGTTAGTAGTTATTATATATACCTAGTATCTAAATACTTATAAATAGCTAATATATAGTAATAAAAGTCGCCCTCTTATAGTATACTATATCTTATATAGTAACTACTATTTATATAACTCTAAAGGAGTATAGTTATATAGATACACTACAGCCTTAAGAATCTCTAGCTATAAGTAGTGTAGCAGCTTAGATCTAAGCCTTATTACTATTACTTTCTCTTTAATTACTATAGTAATCCTTTTAGTACTGCTGTTTTACGCTTATATATTAGGCGCTAAAGGCTTAAATAGGATTCCTAGACTTTCTATAGCTTCCTTTACCTATAGATAAGACGTTATAATCTTATTATTACACTTAATTACTATTACTTTAGTAGCCTTATATACCTTAATTATCTTTATAAAGTTAAGAAGCGTATACTTAATATTATTAAAGTTACGTTATTAAAGGTAATAATCCTATATAAATCCTAACTTATAGTTAGTTAATAGTAAGGCTAACTTAAATCTACTATAGCCTTACTTAAATAGGTAAAAATTAAGCGTAATCCTATTACCTACTACTATGTATTTAATTAACTCTTATAGCTAGTAAGATATCTACTAATTAATCTTACTTATTATACACACTTTGTATTAGTAAGTAAGGATTTCTAGCACTTTACCTTTAATCCTTACTCCTCTAGCCTTACTAGTAATCCTATAAAGTACGCGCTCTCTAGGGTGGCTAAGCTAATTATGCTAGCGTAGCGCCTTTACTAGCTAAGATTGTTAGTAACAATCTAGGCTGCCTTTAGCGTTAACTACTACTACTATAGAATAAGCAGCGTGCGTATTCTTTACCTTTTTACTAGCCTTAATTACTTATTAGCCTATAAATTTATTTATATAAAATACTATAAAGTAATTATTAGCCTTATAAATATAATTATTAGATAGGCTGTTATCTTACTACTATTTATTTTATAGCTTTAGTGCTATATATAACACTAGATTATAAGATAGTAATAGGTAATACGCTACGTTACGTAAGGTAATAGTAACGTTATAGCTATTTACTTTTACTTTAACTACTATATTACTTTATTCTTTAATAAGTATTATTACTTTACCTATATAAATAAAGTTATTTAGATTTACTAGTAATATACTAGTAAAGTAATAACGTAAATAGAAAACGTAAAAGGTTACCCCTAAATTAAGGATAATATAGTCTTTAAGTAGATATCTAGCTGCTATAAATACAGCTAACTACTATAATAGTGCTCCTTTTGCTTACGCCTTTTTACTAGTTAGTTATTAATTTATTATATTATTACCCTTTAGCTACTTTAACTTTAGTAAAAATAGCTTATTTATCCTCTTTAATATATTAGTAATAAGTATATTTACCCTCTTTAATTAATCCTTTATATATTAATCTATAAGTGCCTTTTATACCTACTTAATTATATGCTTATATAGTATCTAATTACCCCTTAGCTTTATCTTACTAGCGTAGTAGCAGTTAGGGATCCTATAGCCTATTAATCTATATAAGTTATATCTATTATATTAATTACAGGCTGTAGGCTCTTTTCTTACTTAATTACTATAGTTATTATTAGGCGCAGTAGTTACTATAGCGACAGGGCTAAATACCTTATAAGAAGCCTTTATCTAGGGCCGCTCTAGCTCTGCTATAATCTAAGCCTAGATTACTAAGATTATATTATAGTAAAAAAGCCTACCTTTATAGGCAAGTAGGTAATTAGTAGTTTTATACGCTTTAACCTATAGCGCTAATAGTATATATCTTAGCGCCTTTATTAATAGTAAGAACTATTTACTAATTAACTTTACTAAATACCACTTAACTTAGATGCCTTTAAATATAGCTTCTTCCTATTTATTTATCTATTTCTCTAACTCCTTTATATTTATAACCTTATAATCTATAGCTTTTCTTATAACCTTTTTATACTTAGTAATAGTAAGATCCTTTACCTTATATAGCAGTATACTTACTTTAGCCTTAAGATTCTTTACCTATTTATATAGTAATTTCTTACTGTTATAACACTTTACTTTAAGCTTTAGATTAATAGTTAAATAGATATAGGCTATAATACTATTAATATTCTTCTTAGCTTTTTCCTATTTATATAGGTAATAGACGTAGACCTTCTTATTATATTTAAGTTACTTAATACCTACGTTAGATAGTTAGGTAAGCTTAGTTACCTTAGCTACTAACTACGCTAGTTATAATAAGGTCTGTAACCTTATTATTAGCCTAGTAGTTAAATTATCCTAAGCCTATTAGTTAATTACTTCTTTAGTTATTAGGTAGTTAGTAATAGTTAGCTCCTCTGGCCTGCTGTTAATAATATCTGCTATAGTTATATAGCACTTATTGTTAGCGTCTAGATTAATTACGTCCTATAACTTATATCCCTAGGCCTTTTACTTAAGCTCTGTAAGCTATAGCTGCTAATTAGCTAGGCTGTTAAGTATAGCGTTTTAAGTAGTAGATTTATTAGTTATTATAAATATATATATATATATTATATATATACTGTATATTGCTTTAAGTAATATTAATTAGTAACTTATAGATTAGACTATTAATTATTAAAGCGCGTAATTAGTAGTAATAACCTTGTTTTTAATTAATTACTTTATTATATATATAACTATTCCTATAGCCTATAGCTATTACTAATTAGCTGCCTATTAAGGGGTAAAATACATAGATTATAATTTTTCCTTTGTTTTAGGTAGGGAAATCTATCTAGAAAATAACTAGCGCATTCGCCGTTAATTACCCTATATTTATCTAGGCATTTATAGCTACATTACCTACTTTAACAGCTTTAGGTTATTATTAAATATAGCAGAACTACATATAAAATAACTAGCAAATATATAGTTACCCTATAGCAAATTGTTAGGGAATAGGCAGTAAAATAGCCCTACTTTTAGGGTGATTTTACTAATTATATAGCTAGGATTTCTCTAGGATTTCCTAACTAAGAAATAAAGGGGATTTCCTTATTCCTATAGGATTTTACTAAAGATATATATAACATAACATATAATTAATTAATTAACTATTATAGTCCTTACTATTTAATAATTAATAGTCTAATATATATATTTATAATAACTAATATACCTACTTACTAAATAAATATTATTATAATAATTAATAAGAATAATAATAATAAAGTAACTATTTTATAATTATATAGTAATTAGTTTATATAGCTTAACACTATCTAAGTAAAAGTAAAGCGCTATAATCTCTAGGAATATATTAACCTAGATATTATAGTAGCAGACTAATTAATCCTTAAGATATATCTAAAAAAACTAATAAAGCTGCTTATAACGTAATATCTATATGCCTTAACTAAGGATAAGCTTACTACTTACTAAGAGGTTACTATAGCTATAGTAATTACTAAGATATCCTAGTAAGTAACTGTATAGCTATATATAGTAAGAAGTAAGGCTATTATAGCTATACCTAATAGGCTTATATATAAATCTAAACATATAGTAACGCTAGATAGTCTTAATCCTTATAACCTTATATATCTAAATAGCTAGATAAGCTACTATTATAAGGAAGTACGTAAGTATACTACTTAGTAAAAAGACGTTAAAGATATAGCTAATATAGTTAAATCTACTATATCTATAGACCTTTAAGAAAAATACTATAAATCTATTAAATTAATAGCTAAATAGCTTAATAAGCTTAGTGTAGCAGTAAGAATAAGTAAGGAAGAATATATAAAGTATGCCTATAATAAGTATAGTAAGGTGTTAGTAAAGGCCTAGTAAAAGTCCTTAACTACTAAAAAAGATCTTACTATATAGCTTAATAAATAGAACGTAGCCTATAGTAAATTAGTATAGGTTAATTTACCTAACTACTAAAGGCTATTAATATAGTTTAATAACCTTATTACTATGTTATAAAGTAGCGCACTAAGCGCCTAGCTAGATTTATATATAGTAACTAGTAAAATAATAGGTAATTAGAATAATCTTAACTAGTAGTCTCTTTATAAGATAGCACTAAAGAGGGTTAAAGCCCTTACTAATAACTTACTATGTTATAGCTAAGTAGGCTATAGCGTATTTAGCCTAACTAAAGGTAATAATAATAATAGTCTAACGTATACTAATAGTATAGTAAAAAATAGTAAATTTAATAATAAAAGGTATTACTATTAATAAAGTGTAAGTAAAAAAGTAAAGTGCTTTATATACTTTACTTCTTATTTATTATAGCTTTATTACTTTATAAATAAATTATAAAGGCCTAATAATTAGTAAGTAAATACGTAACATTAGTAATAGATTAATAAGTATATTATAAGTAATCCTAATCTTACTAAATAAGTGTAATAAATTAAGGCTAAGTTATATTAACTATATAGTAAATACTATATAAAAGTAGCCTTTTACACTACTTTATAAGGCTATAAGCTAGGTAATTTAGCCTTACTTAATTTAAGCACTACTAACTATATGTTTAACTATATATTATAGTTTATTATATTAGTAGTAGCCCTAATTAGTAACTATATCTAGGTAAGTATAACCTAAGTTATAATTAAAGGATATAGTACTATAAATATTACTTTAAAGGAGACTAATAGCTCCTAATAAAGCTCCATATA